>NC_056739.1:33773367-33815867 GCF_019279795.1 Protopterus annectens
ACTTGTAATATTTATGCTTAGACTATAATAAGGATTTTATTCTTTCTTTCACCTTTTACTTATGCATTTATTGACTTTTTATTTTAGTTTTGTAACAAGTATCATGTAACTACAAAGTTCTATTTCTTAACGCCACATAAACTTATCGCCTGATCTCCATGCTGTATTTATGTAGACATGTTGCAGTTACTATATTGCATTCTTGTGTGTGTGTGTGTGTGTGTGTATGTGTGTGTGTGTGTGTGTGTGTGTGTGTGTGTGTGTGTGTGTGAGTGTGTCTATCTACTTATCTATCTATATATATGTACATACATACATATAAATTATCTTTTATTATTTTTCATCTATAGTTCATTGTCCCTCAATGCTTTATTTTATTTCATCTCTACAATACCTTTGTAGTATACATTATCTTGTCAATGACATTGTATGATGTGAATTTTGTTATCTCACTACAACTTAAGCTGATATTGAAATTGTTCAGTATTATATAATGCCATGCCCAGACAGATAAACATAGGTAGATAGATAAACACATAGATTGATAGACGAGCAGATAGACAGATTACTATTGCATACACTCAATCATTGTTAGGTCAACATTTTCCAGGCTTTACTATTACATAAACAATATGATGTACTGAATGATCTCACAAGTAAAACAGTCAAGGATATATAGTTGATTACAGTAATGTTCCACTAATGCATTACTTTTTCAAGAAGCGCACCTTTTTGTTATTGGAAAATACAAAGTTAACTAGAAATGGTTATATGTCACTACCAGCTTCTCCTTATATATAATTGGGGCATGGTTGTTGTAATACATAAGAGAGCACAAAATATTTAAGTTGTAGGTACATTTGAAGGCTTCAGTGGGGCTCTCTGCTACAATTTTCAGATATTACTCTAGAATTGTAAAGTGCATGTAAAATGTAAGCAGATTATTATATTAATATTTAGCAGGGTGCTTTATTTATAGTAAGTAAATTTAACTCTTTGTCAAGATAAAAAAGATTAACATGGCAAGTATAGGACATCATTAACAGGAAAACTAACTTGCCTTGGACAGATGTGAATCCGTTATTACAAAGCAAACCCATAATTTGAAAATAAAGGTTAATTAAAGAAGTTTTGAGTGGCCTTTTATGGTTGACATTTTCTGAAATGGGTAGTTATTGATTCATACATTTTGTTTCATTGGTTATTAAAAGAATGTTTAAAACTACAAATTTAAAACCCATTCTAACAAGTGGTACTGTATTAAACAAGGAATATAATTTAATACAATCAGGAAGGTGAATCAAAGAAAAAATATGTGTATTCAATGCCCTAAAAAGTGTGTACAGTAGTCTGTTTTGAAAACAGCCCAAAGGTAAATGTAATCCTCCAATGGCCAGATGCATTTTTTATGAATGTGGGTTTTCATGCTGTTTTAATGAATGTGAGTTTTGCCGTTTGAAGGGCAGAGAAGTTTACTGCTCATGCTAAGTCTGTGTTCATTATGAGACTGTATTGTTTGTTTAGCAAATGGCTATCTGTGTTTGTGTTATTTTATTTCAATATCGATAAACATTGTGAAAGTAAATAAGAAAACAGTATACACACTGATAGATTTGAACAGTGTGTATGGTAACTGGTGAGAAATAGCCAATTAATGGAACACTGAGATGGCTGGTTAGGGGGCTGCTGCTGGAGGGTAGGGGTTGCTGCAAGAGGGGTTGCTCTGAGAGGTGATCTATTACCCTGCCTATGTCCCTATTTAACTATGATCCAGTTCTGGTATTTAAAGTAGGAAATAAGTACACAAAGGTAGTTGCAGTTTAACTACATTGCAAGGTATCTTTTTCTTCTTATGCATTTAAATGATTTAAGGAAATTACTGAAGTGGCTTTCCTGGAGAGTGACCTTCCTGTGGGTGTGGCTCAAATAGGGTTGTTTTGTGAGTATGTTGTGGGTAGGGCATAAGGGGCGCTGGAGCACTACTTCGCCTAGGGTGTCATTTAAGGTAAGGCCGGCCCTGCTAAGAATACATATAGACTGTTGTGTGAATGACCACACATTACAGCCTAAAAGGATTTAGTGGTATTTGTGTCAATAAGGATGGCAGTGTATGTTAAATTGTTCCATTTGTTACTCGATCCAGTGAATCTTCAAGTCAAAGCTGGTTGTAATAATTACTAGGTGCCTTTTCTTTGTTTGTTCCAAGTTTCTGTTTCCTATTTACTATTACTGATTTGTAATTCATAGAATGAGGAAAAACTATCACCTCAGATGTGACTTTTTGTTAGGTAGCTGTATTGTTTTACCAGTATTTAATATAGTAGTGTTTGGTATATTCAACACGTGGAGGAACACTTGCAGATAAACGCTCCTTATCCAGGAATAAAATAAACAAAGTTTGATAGCAAGTGGATAGGAGCAAAGCTAGACAGCAAACAAATATAGTTCAAGTCCAACACAAAGCCCTTCAGAGTTTCAAATATTCCAAGTAATCCAAATAGAACCACCAAGTCCTGTGGTAAATACTCTTTATTCAACAGACAAGCGCTTTCGCTGAGTACAGCTTCTTCAGGTCAATTCAAAAAACAAAATCAAGTCCCATAATATATAGGTAATCCAAATAAATTACAACAAAGTCAATTAAACATTTAAAAGGGAAATGTAATGTTAATAAAGACTTATAAAAACATATAAAATATTACTTCAAATTAAAACCTCTATAGCACTTATAATAAAACATATATGTGAGAACATGTAAGGGACAAATATGTGTATAAGTGGAACTGTATAAGTTTATTAAAACAATATACTAGTGTGTACAAGACTCACAGATACAAGAGCTGGTCTATTATGTTATTCCTAGTTACTGTTATGTGATGCAGAGTGTCTATTTAATGTGCCTACGTCTCCTAAGCCTGGGTTTGGTGGATGCTCTCTCATTCAACCCTGATCCATGGTCAGCCCTCAATCTAACTATCCAATCACTCTCCCTGCTTTCAGTGTAATTCCTTAGGTCACCTCCTCTCTTGTTCGGGGTGACAACCTCTAGGGCTCTAAACAGAAATGTATGTGTGTGGTCATTATTGCTAACATGCTTGACTAAGGCATTGTGGGTCAATCCTTTCCTTATATGATATGCATGTTCTCTTATTCTGTCCCTAAATTTGCGGTTCGTCTTTCCCACATAAAAACTGGTACATATCTAACATACTGCAAGATATATCACATTGCTGGTCATGCAGTCAGCAGTAGCAGTGGTATCAAAAATCCTTTGTGTATCAGGATGTACAAATTCAGTGGAATTGTCAATGTATGAGCAGAAATTACAATGTCCACAAGATACTGTGTACTGTCTAGTAGTTGTAACCTGCTTAACCTGTCTTGGATAACATAGTATCCTCTTAAGATTTTTTCTGTTCCTATATTGGAACTTTGGGGCATCACCAACAATGTCCCTAATGGCATTGTCAATCTTGAAAATTTCCCAAAATTTACCAATTATTTCTCTCATCTAAAAATGATCTGATGTAAAAGTAGTGGTAAATTTCACAACTGGTGAAGTAGTGGTAGTAGGTGTATTTCTACCAAGTGTGTCTATAGCCTCATTCGGTCCAAAATAAGGTGCTGCTACTGTATGTCTTAAATCATGTATATTATGTAGATTGTCCTCAATCTCAGTGATACCATACCCTCTATCTAGCAATCTCCCTTTTAAATTCACCAATTCCATGTCAAAGCCCTCTTCAGTCGGGTTCAGTCTAGAGGCTCTGATGGCTTGGCCCTTAATAATATTTTTAAAAACAAAAGAGGGATGCATGCTAGATCTCAATAATAGAGAATTGCTATAGCACGTCTTCCTGAAAACACCAGTATTGATCAAGCCATTTGATAGTTTCTCTATATACAGGTCCAAAAATTCAATCTTATCTAATGAAAAATTCATAGTAAATGTGAGGTAATTAGTTAAACCATTCACATCATTCAAGAATAGTGCCAATTGCTCCACAGTGCCATTCCATAGAACAAAGACATCATCCACAAAACACCGGAATAATATAACATGTTGTTTGAAGGCTTCTAAATTGAATAGTACCTTCTCTTCCCAGCAGGCTAAAAACATATTGGTGTAGCTATTAGCGCAAGGTGTTCCCATAGCTACGCCATCAACCTGCCTATAAAGAGCATCATCAAACATGAAAATGTTGTTCTCCAATATTAGTTCTAAGAAATGAACCAATAAATCTATTTTCACTTCACTGTAATCACTATGTATATGTAAATAGTCAGATATATAAGTGAGTCCAAGTTGATTGGGGATAACAGTGAAGAGAGACTGTATATCAAATGTCACAAAAATATAATCACCCACTGACTCATGACTCTTGAGGCATTCGTAGAAGTCCAATAGAAACTGTTTCGAATCTCTTAATACACATGTATTTTTATTCAAGATGGGTCTTAAATTCTTTTCTATGTATACCGAGAGATGCTCGGTGACCCATCCTCAACCAGAGACAATAGGTCTCATGGGTGGATTAGCGGCATCTTTGTGAATTTTAGGGAGACCATGGATAACTGGCATCATAGGTTCTTTAATAATCAAGTATTCATATAGGTCTCTATCTATTAGTCCACTCAAATGAATGTCTAATAGAGTATCCTTTATCAGCCTTATGGTATCCTTCGTCATCTCAGATGTAACAATCTGATAAAAACAATCACTCAACATGTCATTCATTGAGTTGTAATAATGTAGGGTGTTCATTACCACCACACGCCCTCCCTTGTCTGCAGGTCTAACAACAATAGAATTGTCATCCTGTAAATCCCTAAGACTAATTCTTTCATTATATGTAAGGTTGTCTCTCCTATAAGACTTCCTTTGTATATTGCCATCATAATATTTGTAAAGTTCTTATTCCGTGAGACGCTGAAATGTCTCTATTAGTGGGTGGTTAACTGGAACGTAATCACTAAGATTTTTAAAAACAAATTCACCTTTCGTCTGTTCACTAGGTCCAGTCCTCTTATGTAATAACCTGAGCATGACATTTCTACAAAATACTTTCAAATCTACCATAGTTTCAGTGATATTACTTGTACATTTGGGTATAAAATTCATCCCTTTACTTAATAGTGAAACATCATCTTCAGTCAAGAGTCTATCAGACAGATTATGTATCAACGTCTGTCTTTGTTCCACATCTTCTTTAAAGTTTGATTCTGTGGAAGTTCCTCTGAAAGTTTCCTTTTCTGTCGTCCACGACTCATGGATCGTGCACGTCTGGGACCCTTCTCCAAACGAACCGGAAGGGGAAAAGAAACATTCAGAGGTGAATCAGAATGTGAGTTCATCTGATTACATTGCTCTTTCGGTCTGGTTATGGCCCCTGGACATATGTCCTTGTTATTACTAGTGACGGGCTTATTTTTAACTATTTGTACCTCAGGATATAGATTGGTTCCAGTATGCATACTGGGATGCACTAAGTGTATTACATCATTAGAATCAGTGTTGGTCATCACTATGGATCCTGCAGGGTCAATAGAATCAATGTGTTATGTGACTCCATCCACCTCCACATCCCTCCCCTGCTGTTGCAAAGTGTCATTGTATCTAATGTTGACAGCACCATTCATAGATATCTGACCTTCAGTCCTGACACTCTCCACAACATTAATGTCACCTATAGGACATATATTCTGTGTTGCACTAACATTTCCATCAGTAATTACATCACTTGTTCCCATTAAATTAACAGAAGATGTTCTTACATCTCTCATAACACTCATATTGTTTCCAAAGTTAAAGTTCTGGTGTCTCATATGCACATTCCTGTTCACATTATTATCAGCAGTAATATTAGGTTGTACATTACTATCTATACCATAAACATTATCAGAATTAAAATTATTCCTAGGTCATGTGAAGACATGGCCTAATTTAAAATCATTTAAATCTCTTATTATTTTATGTTTTTTCTGTTGCATTAGTTTGCACTCTAGTGCTAACACACTATCTAACATGTTCTCAAAAAGTGGTTGCACTGTACCTTCTGCAAACTCGCTAAAAATGGCAGTTTGTTTATTATTAATATCCACAGTCAACGCTGTCTCCTCTGGTTCAAAGAAAGTAATCAGAAGCTCCATATACCTCCGACTAGCATCCAGGTTCAGCTTTTGCCAAACTGACAGCAATTCTGGGTAGTCTCGGCCCTGACTGGGCATGTTGAATATCCGCAAACCTCGTGGAACGATATTTCTGTCTATACAAAACTGCAAATGCAGTCGCTGTATCTGGAGCCTCTTAAGTTTAAAGAAGCTTCTTTCAGTCTCATCGAGAAGCCTGTGCAGCTTCTCCATATCGACGGTCCTTCTCGTGATGTCATCTCTCGGCGCCAGACTCTCTAGTTGCCAAGGCAAAGAAGCAGTACCATCCAGGTACTGCTTAAACCTCCCCATAAGGACTTCCTTCCTCTGGTATTCACCTCGAGGAATGTAGTCCAATTCTATGTTAGCCATATCGATTGAAGCAACGCAAATGTAAGGCAAATGTAACAAAAATACTGATGCAATCAACGTCCGCTCCTGCAAGTGTACTGAAGGATTAAATATTATTCAACACGTGGAGGAACACTTGCAGATAAACGCTCCTTATCCAGGAATAAAATAAACAAAGTTTGATAGCAAGTGGATAGGAGCGAAGCTAGACAGCAAACAAATATAGTTCAAGTCCAACACAAAGCCCTTCAGAGTTTAAAATATTCCAAGTAATCCAAATAGAACCAACAAGTCCTGTGGTAAATATTCTTTATTCAACAGACAAGCGCTTTCGCTGAGTACAGCTTCTTCAGGTCAATTCAAAAAACAAAATCAAGTCCCATAATATATAGGTGTTTGGTATATGTTTCCAGTAACTTCCCAGTCATAGAATTACTTGAGAACTGATGCCAGGTATTTTCTCTAATCGCTTTGTTACCTTTTCATTGATATACTGCAAAGGATGACAGGTGAAGCACCTCTTATATTGACAATATAGCAGGCTCATTTCCCAGTGGTCCAGTGCAATTCCTGTTTTATTTTCCCTTGTGGTATTCACTAGATGTGATTTAGTGGGTCAGGAATGCTGATCAAGTGAGATGAAAGGTTTATTGAGGTTTGTGTTATGACAGTGGTGTACTTAACTTTCATATCCTAAGATTATGTTATCAAGAGTAGGACAATGGGAATTTTGGAGATAAATAGGTTAGTGGGTCACACGGGTAGATGAAGCATTTGATGGGTGTTAAGGAAAGGGCATTATTCCACTGTAAAGTATTTTGCATTTGTTATATTGTTGGTATATGCATTTTTATATTTTTGTTTTAAAATAGTTCCTCCGCCAGAAGTTTCAAAGTTGCTATAGCATATGTAATTGCTGTTGAAGGATGTATTTTACATCCAAAATATAAATTATGTAAGTATGTATGTCCACACACACAAAGTGCCCAGCAATTACAGCCACTTTCTTGACTGAATATACCTCTGATGTCTCACTGGGATCAAATGAATGAAAAAAAAAATCAGTGCAAGGCACTGCTCCTGACTCTTTAGAGTCTCCAGTTTTGCTTCATATTTTTGTCTTGTTCCTTCAAAGTGTTTGATCTTCTTGTATATCTATGGATTACAATCAGTCTATAAAGCCAAACATTATAATTTTACACTCATTTCACTCTACTAACTTTTTAAGTGAATCAAAATTGTATTTGAAAATTGTTCCTGATTTAAGTTTCTGTGCCCCAATGTTTGAGGTTTTGTCAAGAATTATTCTTTAACAAAAGTCACCAAACACAAAACTACACCAGCAACTATGATTAATGGTTCATAGCAAAAATTCACTTATTTCGGCTTTTTCCTGATAAGGGGTCACCACAGCAGATCAACTGTCTGCTCAAGATTGGCAGTGGAGTTTTAAGGGGTCGAGTTGCCAGCCTGGCGCCCAACCTTCCACAGAAGGTGCGCACACACACACACACACACACACACACACACACACACACACACACACACACACTTACACCTAGGACCAAATCAGAGTGTCCAATCCACCTACAGTATGTCTTTGGGATGTGGGAAGAATCCAGAACACCCGGAGGAAACCCACGTGACCACAGGGAGGACATGAAGATTCCGCACAGAAGGCAGCCCGGCCGAGGATCGAACTGGAGAACCTTTTGCTGTGAGGCAGAAACACTAACCACTGCACCACCGTGGCTGCCCCTTGTAGCAAAAATTCACTAACACGAGCAAATTAACATAAATATAAAAATAATAGCAAGCGAACCGAAACACGGCCAGGGTAAAATTCACCTTTTAATAAGTAGTAAGCACTTTCACAAGTATAACACTTGCATCTTCAGACTAAACCATAACAATAGTAACAAAAATGTAAATACAACTGAAGCATTTCGCTAATCCAGTAAGATTCCATAGTTAATATATGTAGGAATAATACATTCAGTTAGATGCATACATTTCAGTTTGTAAAAAAGGGTTAAACTGTTCTTAGCTGAGAAAAAAGAAAAAAAATAAAAATGATGGCATTCATGTGAAACATAACAGGATTCATGTGTAATACAGCTTGAGAAAAATACTGATAAGAATAAGCTGAATGTTCAGTGTCTGGAACAAGGTTGAAGGAAACAGATAAGGACCCAGGTGCAAAAAAGGAACCAAGTTCGAGGCAAGAACATGTTACTGAACTGTTATGTAATTCACCTTGGAACAAGAACACAAAGGAGCTTATTAGCAGACTGCATTACATTACTGGAAGACCTCATGTTCACACAGAAACATTCTCAAACAGGAAAGATTCCCTAAAAAAGTTTAATAAACAGACTGTGTGACATCAGAAAATACCAAAGTAATAAGTCTGAGAGTTCCCAAGAGACTGCTTTCATAAGAATGTATATATGTGAGATGTAATCTGATTTCTTGAGAGAGATCTGTTAGAGCTGTTTACTAGAGAAAACCTTTTATGCTATACTGAAAAGAAACTTGAAGACAGTAAACCCTGCAAACTATACAGTATTGTTGTATGTTTCGTCTGTTATAGAGACAAGTTTATTTTATGGTACTGCACATGATATACTGCTGAGAAGGTTATTAATCTGCAAAGTTTATGTGCACTAACCAGACTTAGTTTCCTACAAGGTGCTAAGAAATGCACATGTAACAAACATCTGCAGTTAATTAAGCATCAACACACAGCTGCAGTCGGCAGCTTCAGTAAGATAATATAAGGCTATCAGTGATATTTAATCTTTTATTTTTAAATAACTTTTCAATGGAGAGCCTTACCTGCATTCCAACAGAGAGGGAGTGGTGACTGTGTCTTGTATAAGGTCATTTCAGTAAAAGTGCAGTGACTCACATTTATGTACATGATTGAGTCCTAAATAGGAGCACTTCAGTTTCCAACAGTTTGCAGCAGTACATTTATCCAGAGAAGGACTGCAGGGCAGGAAGTAAGCAGTGCCATACATTCTCCAGGGTGGTGAATAATTCAAGTTCAAAGTTACCACTGCCAAATTAATTTCACCAGCTTTTTAAGTAACTACAAAAGTTTTCCAACCATCTACGGTGCTCAGAACTGGCCATCTGAAGTCAATGTAAACTTTGGGAAGAAAAGTTTTGTGGATTACATTACAGCATGAATGCCATAAATCAGGTTAGTAAGAAATGTTAACAGAACTTAGGACAGGTAAATGTACATGCATTGAGTACAGGTAGTAAACACATTATGACTATTAATGTGTCAAGTTTAGATAGACTACAGAAGTTATATAAACAGCATATTAGCAAATGTAAAACCTTATTAGGGCAAGTTGACAGTCAGGAAATAAGTAAATGCATTATGTTTGACTGGTATATTAAACAGAAACATGATTGATATGATAGTAAATGTTTATTCTGCAAGTCATATGAAACTGCTTTCTGTGTGCAATGTCATAAAAATACAGTTCAGACTATTGTTAATGATAAACAACCAGATAAGGGACATAAACTTGCATTATGTCCTGTCATCACATGTTAAATGTTAATTTCAGAGTTACAACAGCCGTCAAGTCAGTACTAGACAGAATCTTCTGTACATCCTGTTAGACAAAAGTGGTATAAAACCACTGCACAGTACAAAACAGATAAAACAGAGGTTCATGGTGAACTTACAAAAAATTAATAAACTTCTAAGTGACAGAGCGAGTTCAGAAAGGTTAGACAAAATATGCAACCACTTTTCAGAAGTGCATAAGAGCATTAGAGTCAGCAGAACAGAATACTGAGAAATATCATACAGCCCGTGCAGAATCACAAGACAAAAAAAAAATCTGGTTAGCAAAGAGTTAAAGCAACAGCAGTTAGCTACAATAATAAAAAATAATTTACGACATACTGTTTTACATTTAGAAAATGGTTAAGCATAAACAGCAAAATCTAATATAACTTTCATTCAAATATAAAATGTCCACATGCAGGTAGAGAAAACAGCCGAAAAATCCACAGTCTCTGTCACTTCAATTACGAATTCCAATTCCAGTAGGGTATAAAAAGTTATTTATTCAGCTAACAAAAGTTAGTGCTTTCACCAAAAAGTCTTTCTCAAACTACAAAGCTGCCATTTAAAAACATCATTTAAATATGTAAAAAAAAAAAGCTGATAGGTTCAAAGTTAATTAATTAGATATGCTAAATACTGCATCATTGATTCATTTAAAATGGTATGCATTCATTATAACCTATACATATACCTATACATATACCTATACATACAAAGAGTCACAAACCACACTAAAACATTTAAAATATACAATACCCTAAATATACAAATATATATATATAATAAATATAAATAAACATATAATAAATAAAACCAAAACGTAACGCTATATAAAGAGGAATTCTGATTTTGACGAAGAATTTATAGACATTATTGCCCTGTTTATGGAGATTGTCCTGGAAAATAATGTTTTTGTCTTTGATGACAACATTTTTGTGCAAAAGGATGGCGTAGCTATGGGCACATCCTGTGCCAATAGCTACGCCAATTTGGTTATGGCTGACTGGGAAGTGGAATCACTGTTTCCTATGGCTGGTTTCAGTGAGAATGTAGGCTATTATAGAAGATTTGTAGATGACCTCTTCCTAATTTGGAAAGGTAGTGAGGCATCTCTGATCCGATTTGTGGAAGAGCTTAATGGCCTTACAGATTTTCTTAAGTTCACAGTGAATTATTCTAAGTCAAGTATATCATTCTTGGATGTTAGTATTACTAGACATGCTAATGGCCTATTAAATACTTCCATACATAGAAAGCCATGTTTTAGGAACACTCTATTACATCGGCGGAGCATGCATCCAAGGTATGTTTTTGAAAACATAATGAAAGGGCAGTCTATGAGGGCTTTGCGTTTAAACCCTAATACTACAGATTATTCTTTGGAGGTGTCTGCCCTTAAAAGTAGACTTTTGGAAAGACAGTACGCCACTAGGGATGTGGAGAGGAATATAGAGTTAGTTAACTCTCTAAGAGAAGGCTCGGCTAAACCCTATTTTTCTGATTGGAAGGGTGTTAACCCTGTTGATTCTATTGGTAAAATAGAACCCCTTAGGATCCCTATGTATTTTACTAGGGATGTTAGTATCATTAGAGGGGTAGTGAGGAAGCATTGGGACGTCTTGAAGTTGGATGAAGAGTTATCCGGTGTGGTGGGGCAGGATCCGAGTTTTACATATAAGAACAAACAAAATATTAAGAATAAACTCTGTGACAGATCGGTTTGTAGGACATTGAATATAAGGAATGGTAGTTTAAACACTCAGCCCTGTGGTAAATGCAATCAATGCAAGTATGTGGATTTAGGTTTGACCTTTACACACCCCATTACTGGGATAGTTTATGAATTTAGGACCAACACATTCTGTACAACTACAAATGTGGTGTACTTAGCCCGGTGCGTCTCATGCACGTCTTTCTATGTAGGCAAGACGTGCAGACAGCTTAGGGAGTGCATCAGGGAACATGTTTATAGCATTAGAATTGGGTCCGAACATAATGCACTTGCAAAACATGTTAAAAGTATGGGTGCTGAACATTATTTTGTTTTTAGTGTCATGCAACATGTCCTATCAGATATTAGAGGTGGGGATGTAGATGCTCGCTTACAAGAGACTGAGCTCAGATGGATAGTCAGGCTGAGAGCAGATAAGAAGCCTGGACTAAATGACAAAACACAAGTGAAACCACTTCTAAAACAGAGAAGACTTTTTAGACACTAATTTTTGGTTTTATTTATTATATGTTTATTTATATTTATTATATATATATTATATATTTGTATATTTAGGGTATTGTATATTTTAAATGTTTTAGTGTGGTTTGTGACTCTTTGTATGTATAGGTTATAATGAATGCATACCATTTTAAATGAATCAATGATGCAGTATTTAGCATATCTAATTAATTAACTTTGAACCTATCAGCTTTGTTTTTTACATATTTAAATGATGTTTTTAAATGGCAGCTTTGTAGTTTGAGAAAGCCTTTTTGGTGAAAGCGCTAACTTTTGCTAGCTGAATAAATAACTTTTTATACCCTACTGGAATTGGAATTCGTAATTGAAGTGACAGAGACTGTGGATTTTTCGGCTGTTTTCTCTACCTGCATGTGGACATTTTATATTTTATCAGTATTTTTATACTTGGATGCAGGAGAGTTAATCCCTTCTTTGGTTTGTTGTTCTTTGATTTGTTATAACTTTCATTCAGTTATAGCAAGACATTTATCAGTTAAACAGTAAAGTAAAGTGTATAACTGCCATTCTTATGACATACACATAAAAACAGCCTCTCATAGCTAAGCTGTTTCATAATTTCAAAATCATTTCAAATAACCAAACAGTTCTAGTGCATAGCAATCAAATGAGAGTAGTTAAAAACAGTAAAGACATGAGGTCACAAGTCTGACATGCATGTATTTTCTTTTCACTTAAAGTGCATATGTTTAAAATGCACAAGAGCAAAACGCAAACAACAGCAAATGTAAATAATGTAAATTTATCTGTTTTAAGCAGGTGTTAGCTAAGCCAATATCTATTTTGCTTCTTACAATATTTTGTAATTGTATAATAGCATCAGAAATAGCAGAAACTCTAACAAAATCAGTAACATTTAAACATAGTTATGCAAATTACAAATACTTGTTATAGTTCTAAGTGTTTTACAACTGCATTCTAATATCAAGTTGCAAGTGTATTAAATGACTAAAGGTAAAGAAAGTGCTGAAGGGGTTAAGATATGTACTATAGTCTACAGAGTCTGAAATGTGCATTATGTGAGCTCGGATCTTTCTATGCTGGAATTGGTAGTTAAAAGGAATGTTGAAAAGATAAAATGTTACTGGTACTGAAATTTATAAGGTCAAGAAAACAAGACTGGTTGCCAGGCCAGGTTGGCTTATGTTTTTCTAAAACATTATTGTTACTAAAACATAGTTGTTAAGTGTTCATGTGCAGCACTAAGCAAAAAGCAAGAAAGTCTAAAGAAACCCTATTTGCTAATTGTAATAAAACATCAATACTGTGCATACATGTCATTAAAAATCTGTTTGCAAGCAAATACTAAAAAAAAAAAAAAAAAAAAAAAAAAAAAATCCCAGTTACACTGAGCACAGTCAGCAAATGAGCTATGGTATGCAGTTCATATAAATTATGCTGGTCCCTTGCCAAGTAGCAGTAAGCATCTTTTCAAAATGGGTAGATGCAATTCCTACTAAAACTATGACAACATAGGCAACAGCAAAAGCTTTATAAAAATATTTTCTGTTATTGAGGGTGGTCCACAGTTTGTAGTGACCTAATAAAACAAACATGTAAGACCAAAGTGTCACAGTCTTGGTAACAGCCAAAGGTCAGGCATACATTCAATTTTCACAGCATAAAGCAAATAAACAATACTGCAATACAGTGCTGTATACTACAGGGGGAAAGGGCATGCTTTCAGTTTTATACTGAGTGCGTAAACAGTACTGCAGAAGGGACTAAAATAAAGGTACAAGTAAAAACAAATTGTTCTGTGTTAATGATTCAGTAATTATTAAAAGGTAACCATGTTTTTGTCATTAAGTAATTATGGTACCATCAATATATATGGTAGCAAGACAACAATACCAGATATACATTTTAATGTTTTAGTAATGTTTAATTAGCAGGCTTCAGTTTAATACTAAATATGTAAACTGGACTGAGTGTACATTGAAGCCATGTATGTACAAATACAAAAACAATCTGTACAAGCAAGCATATGCTGTACAGTAAATGGTTTAATAGGTAAACAGCATTCTTCAGTGTATAATCCATGTTTTCTATCTGTGTAAATGGACAATTTTGCATTCAAGTTTTAAACTGTTCACAGAAATTGTGCCTCAGTTCATTTGTATGTATAGTAACAAGTCAAAGCTTGACATTTGTGACATATGTGGTTTTTCCAAAAAACAAGATTGCAGTGTCTTTGTAATACTATCCATAAGCATGGTCAATGTAAAATCACTGTACAGAGCATCACTGTATAAAGTCATATTCAGCAATTGCAAAATACAGCTCATGACTGGTAAAACATTTTTGCAAAATGGTCTTCAAAAGAAAAAGTCATTAAATTAAATAATTCATACAATTCTAGTAGTTATGATTGTTACCATTGTGTTAACCATATAAAACTGTGTTTTTAAAATAAAACAGTGGGAACTGTTTTCTATATGTATATATAATATATATATATATATATATATATATATATATATATATATATATATATATATATATATATATATACAGAGAGAGAGAGAGAGAGATACTTATAAATGCATGTATTTCTGTTTGCTAGTTAAATGCATATGCACTTATGTTGCTATAATATATGTAGGAATAATATAGTCAGTTAGATGCCTACATTTCGGTTTGCTAAAAAAAGGGTTAAACTGTTCTTAGATGAGAAGCAAGGAAAAATCAAATAAAATGATGGCATTAATCTGAAATGTAACAGGAGTTATGTCTAATACAGCATGAAAAAAATACTGATAACGATTAGCTGAATGTTCAGTATCTGGAGCAATGTTCAAGGAAACAGATAAGGACCCAGGTGCAAAAAAGGAAACAAACTGGAGGCAAGAACAAGTTACTGAACTGTCACGTAATTCACCTTGAAACAAGAAGACAAAGGAGCTTATTGCATGACATCATCAGAAGACCTCATGTTCACACAGAAACATTCTCAAACAGGAAAGTCTCCCTAAAAAAAGTTTAATAAATAGACTGTATGACATCAGCAAATACCAAAGTAATAAGTTTGAGAGTTCCCAAGAGACTGCTTTCATAAGAATGCATATATGTGAGATGTAATCTGATTTCTTGAGAGAGATCTGTTAGAGCTGTTTACTGGAGAAAACCTTTTATGCTGTATTGAAAAGAAACTTGAAGACAGTAAACCCTGCAAACTGTACAGTATTGTTGTACATTTCGTCTGTTATATAGACAAGTTAGTTTTATAGTACTGCACATGGTTGGGAGGATGGCTTAATGGCTAAGGTGTTTGCCTTACAAACGCAAGGTGCAGGGTTTGAGTTTCACAAGGGATAATTTGCTAGACTTAAAATGGCTCACAAGGGCAGTTAGCGTAGTACTAAACTATGAACTTATGAATATGATATACTGCTGAGAAGGTTATTAATCTGCAAAGTTTATGTGCACTAACCAGACTTTGTTTCCTACAAGGCACTTAGAAATGCACATTTGACAAACATCTGCATTTAATTAAGCACCAACACAGAGCTGCAGTCAGCAGCTTTAGTAAGATAAAACAAGACTGTCAGTGACATTTAATCTTTCATTTTTAAATAACTTTTCAATTGGTACATCTGTATGTGCAAGTAGTGGGGGATGTGAAGTATAGGCTTCCACATCAGAGGGTACATAGGGCTTGTACCCCTATAAAATGATTTAAAAGGAGAGCAGTCAGTTTTGGTGTTTGCTGCACTACTTTTGAACTGCTGTTTTTATTTTACACAATTTTTGATACACTTTTGTGTCTCAAAATTATGATAACAGACTTATAATAGATTCTTATGTAAATATTTAGAGGTGTTGTATTAAATATGTGACTGTTAACTCAGATGTGATAGAGATAAGTAAAGAATGCAGTGCTAAACTGGCCTCTAGAGCAGTCAGGATTTTTTCATGAAGAGATGCATTTAGAATGGCACCGAGTGTACTGTCTAGACTGAACTCAGAACTGTGATACATGACTGATCCGATCTATATCACGTTGTCGAACTCTTAAAAGTTCGAAAGTCACATGGTCGACACCATATGATCGAACTTTTAAAAGTTTGAATGCTTCAGTGGAGATCTCTCTACAGTGCAGAATGGGAAGATTTCTATTTTTTTGCACTGTAGTATGATCTTGGAGTAGGTATATTTAAAAAGCGGGGGGGGGGGTTGCAGGCTTAAACCGTTCAGGTAGGTTTTTTCCTTTGGTTTATTTTATTACATTTTCAAACTTTTAAAAGTTTAATCATATGGTGTCTACCATATGACATTCAAACTTTTAAAAGTTTGATTATGTAATATAGATGTGACCAATTGACAATCACAAGTGCAATCACTATGTGTCAAACTGATAGTGAAAAGGTGACAATGGAATCTCAGTCTTTTTCTCATAAAGGATTTCTGCAAGAAAGTTTCACATCCATGTTCCCAGAGCCATAGGTCGTTCAAATAACCCCTGGTGTCCATTCTCAATAAATTGTCCCACCCCCCTAAGTTCTTTATGTAAAAGAGCAAAAAAAGTAGCAGTTAGCATCCTATGGCCATTCCACACCTCTCAGCTCTTCAGCCTTCATTGTAAACCTCAGCATGTCCTCCAAACAAAGTTCAGATAACCACATTTCAAACAGCAGCATAACTGTTATATTTTTCAGTTTTATTGCTCTTTTTAAGCTTTTATTTTATTTTATTGTTATAGGCACTGCATTCCACAAGTAACCCTTTTCTATGACTTTTTCAGCATTTTTTATTACCATCTCACACCATAAAAGTATACAAGCTCAATATACATTAGTTTTTTTTCTTACTATTTCACATAAAAATATTATCAATTTGATATTAAATAAAATTTTATCTTGCATTGTACACGTAAATTTAGGGGTACATCAATGTTTTATATATTATAATTTTCCTTGAGGGACAACTCTTTCTTTGATGATAGTTACTTCTTTTATTTGCATGCTTTTGATCTCATACTCTCTCCTTTCCATTGTTGTTGCCAGTCTTTCTGTCTTATAATGGTTTATTATCCATGTTGTTGCCAGTCTTTCTGTCTTATAATGGTTTATTATCCATGTTGTTGCCAGTCTTTCTGTCTTATAATGATTTATTATCCATGTTGTTGCCAGTCTTTCTGTCTTATAATGGTTTATTATCCATGTTGTTGCCAGTCTTTCTGTCTTATAATGGTTTATTATCCATGTTGTTGCCAGTCTTTCTGTCTTATAATAGTTTATTATCCATGTTGTTGCCAGTCTTTCTGTCTTATAATGGTTTATTATCCATGTTGTTGCCAGTCTTTCTGTCTTATAATGGTTTATTATCCATTGTTGTTGCCAGTCTTTCAGTCTTATAATGGTTTATTATCCATGTTGTTGCCAGTCTTTCTGTCTTATAATGGTTTATTATCCATGTTGTTGCCAGTCTTTCTGTCTTATAATGGTTTATTATCCATGTTGTTGCCAGTCTTTCTGTCTTATAATGGTTTATTATCCATTGTTGTTGCCAGTCTTGATGTCTTATAATGGTTTATTATCCATGTTGTTGCCAGTCTTTCTGTCTTATAATGGTTTATTATCCATGTTGTTGCCAGTCTTTCTGTCTTATAATGGTTTATTATCCATGTTGTTGCCAGTCTTTCTGTCTTATAATGGTTTATTATCCATTGTTGTTGCCAGTCTTTCTGTCTTATAATGGTTTATTATCCATGTTGTTGCCAGTCTTTCTGTCTTATAATGGTTTATTATCCATGTTGTTGCCAGTCTTTCTGTCTTATAATGGTTTATTATCCATGTTGTTGCCAGTCTTTCTGTCTTATAATGGTTTATTATCCATGTTGTTGCCAGTCTTTCTGTCTTATAATGGTTTATTATCCATGTTGTTGCCAGTCTTTCTGTCTTATAATGGTTTATTATCCATGTTGTTGCCAGTCTTTCTGTCTTATAATGGTTTATTATCCATTGTTGTTGCCAGTCTTTCTGTCTTATAATGGTTTATTATCCATGTTGTTGCCAGTCTTTCTGTCTTATAATGGTTTATTATCCATGTTGTTGCCAGTCTTTCTGTATTATAATGGTTTATTATCCATGCTGTTGTCAGTCTTTCTGTCTTATAATGGTTCATTATCCATGTTGTTGCCAGTCTTTCTGTCTTATAATGGTTTATTATCCATGTCCACCAGATAGTTACTCTCAGGGTCTTTTCAGGCTAATAATTTCTTTATATGCCAATACAAATGTAACACAGATGTTTTCATAATACCGTTAATCATAAATATTATTTGAGAACTCAAATAACATTCATAAGTAAAGTGAAATCTCAGAACTGAGTGTAATGTATAACACTTTGGGAACAGTAATATACTTCTTGTAATTGGTGATTCAATCATAATGGCTTACAGTTTTCATTTTGTTTCTCTTTTAATTAAAATAAATATGTCATTTTTATAGACATCAAGAATACACCATCATAATACTTTCTGGCTGGTGTCAGATATGAGACGTCAGATACTTTTATGTTTTAGTATGCCAGACTTCCCTAACACAAAGTGAATGTATAACCTGCCAAACGAAAAATAGCAAGTGCTTCTGTTCCCTGTATGAGATGTTAACTTCATGGTCCATTTGCCTGCATTGGTAGTAATTTAGGAGGATGTAAAATACTGCATTGCAGTTATCAGAAGTGAAGGAATAGTTTTATCAAAAACTAAACAACAAGAAAACAGTTACATCAAATCATTACATTTTCAGATACTTATAGCATACCTGTATTTTATTATTTGGGCTTCATTTTTGCCATATTACAACATGTGCTTCTTTTACTAACTAAATCCTTCTGTTATTTCATTCTTATCAAGTGATACTGTGTGTATATGTGTGTGTATGTGTATACATACATACATTTGATATATATATATATATATATATATATATATATATATGTTCACCACTGAAATTTTTCCGCGCAATTGAACTACAGATGTTCGAATACTTCATATGTGTGCAGGTTACATGAGCGAATGTTATATTTGCGAATAGACTGTGCATTCGCAAATATAATTTTTGATTATGTACAGGGATTGCGGTATAGTGTGTTTAGTGAAATACATCCCTTTCCTCACTGTAGTGCGATCTTGGAGTTGGAATATTAAGTTGGGGGGTGTGGGGGGTGCATGGTGCATAAACCTGATGTTAGGTGTAGGGGCTAGGGAGTTACGGCAAGGGTGACATTGTTGTTAATGTCATTGTCAACAATTTTGGCATTAACAGCTATTTTTCGACAATAGGGCCGTTAGTTTATTTGTACTTTCGGTGAAACAATCCGCTGAATCTAGCTTTGTTTGTATGCTTGTTGTTTGTTTGCTTGTTATTTCCCTGAAACACTAATTCCACCTAAAACGCGGCTTTTCAGTGCTTCTGTGGATCCCTAGTGATATCTGCATTGCTTACTGTACTTATTTCCTTGTTTCACTTGAAAGAAAGTTACTGTTTGCCATTTTTGTATTTAAGTTACCTGTAACACATTGCATTTAAGTTACCTGGCACTTGCTCACTAAAGCAATTATATAAGTCAGCACACTAAAAAATTAAAAGCACTACACCCTCACAAACTCCCCTTGAGTACCTTGTTCCCCATTGACCCCTTTTTTCAATTATAAAGGAATTCCCAATACTATTTTAGCATGTCCAAAGGTCAGTTGTCAATCTCCTCTCCGGTCCAGCTGGTGAATCTGGGAATCTTGAGGCAATGTTACAACTGCCTCATGTACACAGACAACCCTCTCCTCCTACCAACAAATTCCAACACATGTGAGAGATGCAACCATATAGTCAAACTGGAGGCTAAGCTCTCTCAACTCAGTACTGGTGTAACCAGTCAGGAGGAGAAGGAAACCACACTCACTACAATTCCAATCTCACATAGACCTACCACGACAGCAAACCAAACAAATAAACACACAAAAACATACTCGGAGGCTCTAAATAAAAATCTGCCTAAGCAGCAGAGACCTCCAAAGCAGACACCCAAGCAACCGCTACCCCAAATCAAAACACGTGCAACACATAGCTCACAAAGCCAGTGTGCTGAACAGTCACAGCCCTTAAGGCTAAACAACACACCTGATACACTTGTAATAGGTGACTCTATTGTCAGGCACATTGATGTCCCGCTCACTAGGCTGAACAAGGAGAAGGTCACGGTGAGCTGCCTGTCAGGCGCTAGAATCCGCCACATAACACAAGCACTCAGGTCACTCCAAGGCAAGTACAAATATGACTCAGTCATTGTCCATGCTGGTGTGAATGACCTGAGATGTACCTCCCTGGACTACATGAAAAGAGACATAGAGGATGAGCATGTAGCCCAGGCCAGTATGACCCTGACCTTGAGTAGCATCTTACCCTCACCAAGAATGATGCCACAATATGAAAACAAGATGATCAAATTCAACAATTGGCTTAAGTATTGGTGTCATTCAAAGGGGATCCAATGCCTGTCAGCCTGGGATGACATGCTCGACAAGCCACGATGCTTCGCTAGGGACGGCTTGCACCTGTCACCCCTGGGCTTTTGGATATTGGCAAAGGCTCTTGCTACCCCCATAGTGCCTTTTTTAGGCAAGGCTCAAAAGACAAACCCACATCCATAGGTATCACAAGGGATAAGAAACTAAGAGTAGTGCTACTCAACACCAGAAGTCTAAACCTCAAGATGCATGCACTCGAAACTCTCCTTAGCAGGGAGAACATAGATATCTGTGCAGTAACAGAAACCTGGTTCAAAGCTCCCGAGAGCACCCCAGCACTACCAGGTTATACCTCATACCATGCTTTTCGGCCCCAAAACTTGGACCAAACCACAAAAGGAGGGGGGAGTATCAATATTCATCAAAGATACCCAAACCTCCAGGTTGGTGGCACAGCACGAAGCATCAGATACTATCCATGTGCAACTAACAGTGGGTAAAACTGCCTTCCAGTTTACAGCCTGCTACAGACCACCCTCCCAAACCCAGGAACCCCACTCGGCCTTCCTGAGAACACTGGAAAATATGAAGGTCTCTACAAACACCATTATATTGGGCGACTTCAACTACCCAAACATACACTGGGAGCATTACTCTAGCTCCAACACCCTAGCCCAAAGGTTCCTAGAATTTATAAACTCAAATGCTATGGAACAACTTGTTACCACTCCCACAAGAGGGGAAAACATACTGGACCTGATCATCACCAGCATGGGACTCTATGCTTCAGACCAGAAGTGTATCCCTCACTGGTAAGATCAGACCATAAACTAATCTCACTGGATATTCACATCCCGACCCCACCCCCTGCCCAGAAAACCACAGTGAAAAACTTCTCTAAAGCAAATTTCACACTCCTCAAAACTGAGGTGGAATCCTTCAAAGCCCCCGGGCCTGTGGAAAATACGGCCCAGACTGCAGAATCCTTTATAAACGCATTCTATGAACACCTTCAGGAATGCATGGATCATGCAATCCCAAATAAAACCAAGACCCAATCCTCCAAAGGCAGACGTCCTGTCTGGTGGACCCCAGTCATAAACAAACTATACAATAGAAGGAGGAAGCTACTACATGATAGAGCAAAACCCCAAAAAGGGAATGCATCTCTGATCAGTATTAGTAAAAACTATGGGCACTCATAAAATTGTCTAAGGGCAGCTTCGAGAGAAAAATTGCACAGGACACTAAGGATAATCACAAGGCTTTCTTTAGTTATGTTAGGAACCTGGGTGGGAATTCCCAGATATGCTCATAATTAGTCCAAAATGACAAAAAATACACCGAACCCACAGACATTGCCAACATCCTAGCTGACAGGTTCAGTGCAAACTCCCCCCCCCCCACCACCAAAAGGGCAAATATCTATCCCAGCAGAGTGCTGCCCCCCTGACATCTCAGATGCGCAGGTAAGAGCTGCCCTGTCCAAAGCAAAAAACACAGCATCAATGGGACCAGACGGTGTCCCGGGCTACGTTCTACATGAACTCCAAGAAGAGCTAAACCCAAACATAAAACTACTATTCAGTCTCAGCCTTACTACAGGATATGTACCCAAAGAGTGGCGTACAGCAGCAGTGGTCCCTCTCCACAAAGGTGGTGCCTCAACAGATCCTGGAAACTATCACCCCATAAGCCTGACTAGCTTGGTCTGCAAAGCTATGGAAAGGATCATCATGGACCTCATAATAAAGATATTGGGGATCTACAGACACTGGATCCTACCCAGTTCGGCTTTGTTAAGGGCAGATCCTGCCTCTTAAACCTGGTCGATTTCTTTGAAACAGTCACCAAGGCCATTGACGAGGGGAAGGTGGTCCACACAGCCTACCTGGACCTCGCAAAAGCCTTCGATACAATACCCCACTCGGGCATATAGATAAGCTCACCAGCTTAAATATAAAGCCCTATGTCACTAGATGGGTTGCAAACTGGCTCAAGGACAGAACCCACATGGTTAGAATTGCTGGAGCCATGTCAGACTCCAAACCAGTTACAAGTGGCATCCCACAAGGCTCAGTCCTGGGACCTCTCTTGTTTGGTATATATTTCTCGGAGGTACAGGCCAACATGGAAGGATTGTGGCTGACCAAGTTCGCAGATGACTGCAAACTGGGCGCCATAATCTACTCTCCAGCAGACACAAGCATCCTCCAAAAGCGCCTCATAGAAACAGACAACTGGTGCCAGAGCCATGGCCTCAAGCTAAACACCAAAAAGTGTATAGTCATCCCCTTTGGCAAAAACAAGGTGCCCACAAATTACCACATAGGTGGTAATCCATTAAATACAGAAGAAGTAATTAGGGACCTGGGGACCCAAGTTGATAGCAATCTCTCATTTGACAACCACGTGGCCAAAGTTGTTAGAAAAGCATTTTATATAGCCCACATAATCATGAAGGGATTCACATCTAGATCAGGGGAGGTCATCATGCCTCTTTACTCATCCCTCATCAGTCCCATAATTGAGTACAATGTCCCTTTTGGGATGTACCTTACCAGACACCTGCAGCAACTGGAAAGACCCCAAAAATACCTCACCAAGAGGATCAAAGGGCTCAAACAGATGCCATATGCTGCCCAGTTAAAGAAACTCCAGCTCTACTCAATGGCATACTGCCTGCTCAGAGGCGATCTGTGCCTGACATATAAAGCCATGTCCAACCCGGAATTAATGGACATGCTGCACCTCAGAAAATCCAAATCCCATCGAGCTACGAGCTCAAGAGACTTGAATCTCAGCACTGAAATAAATAGGACATGCTGGATGGACAGATTCATAACCCAGAGGCTTCCTTCACTCTGGAATAAAATCCCAGTCCAGGTTAGGCAGAGTCCCTCATTGACTCTCTTCAAGAGGAATCTTGATGAGTGGATGGGAGATCGTAGGTTTACCCCGGGTATGACTTCTGTGTCACTGGTAGACAGAGGCACAGTATACTAACCTCGAAAAAGGGCATAGCAAAATTAATTTAAAATGTGTGGCGAAAGCCAAACACACTCTGGCTAGGCTTATAAACGCAGCGCACACCCGTTTAAGCAAAAACGGTCTATTGTAAAGGGACAACTTGTGCGAGCAGGAAGAATGTGTAGTACTTTAAAGGATTTCCATCTCGAGTGCGACTTCCTAAAAGATATGTTTTCAAGTAGGGTTTACCCTGTACCCCTCTTGGAGGAACTCATAGATGAAGTTTCTAATAAAAGGATTTCTGGGTTTTACCAACCACTTTTATGTCAAAAAGAAGTAACTCAAATGAGAGTAGATATTTATAACCCTAGTCCTCTTGTAGTTAGTGGTGGTACACAAGTTTTAGCAGATTTGTCCCAAGGAGAGTGTAATTTTAAATTAAACTTTATTACAACTTTCTCTATGGATTCCCAAGTAATTTGGGCCATAATATGTAAAAATTGGCATTTCATAGCAAATGACAGTTTCCTAGTTGAAAAGCTAAGACTTACGCCTAGGGTAACATACAGAAGAGGAAGCAATCTTAAAGAACTAACACAGAGGAATTTCAACAATAATGGTTTTAGTAGGCAAAAAGGTATGGCTATATGTGGGTTTTGTAACTGGTGTAAATTGGTAAAAACAGGTAATAGTTTTACTATTAAAAACAAGAGATATCAGATATTCCACAAGATGAATTGTGAAACGAAATCTGTGGTTTATATCGCGTTCTGTAAATGCTGTAGCGGATTTTATATAGGGAAAACGGATCGAAGACTCCGTGAACGCATTTACGAGCATGATTATGCAATAAGAAAGAGCAATTGCCAAAATGCTTTGGCTAAGCATGTTCTTTCTCACCCTGACCACAGTTTCGAATTCATGGCTATTGACCATATACCAAACTCGGTTAGAGGAGGTCCATTTTCCCTTCTATTAGAAAACTTAGAGTTAGAATGGCAACTCAAACTTGATGCGTTCAGAGTACCAGGGCTGAATGAAAGCTGTAATATTGCAGCTGTTCTTAAGTTGAGAAGTTATTTGAGATAATTTAGTCCTAGAAATTTGGTAGACTTGTTTTACATTTTAACATTATTGTTCTAATCTGTTAACAACATTTGTACTTCTGCAATTTTATTAGGTTTCATAGTTTTTTGTACTTAGTCAGGTGTCCTTTCTGTGACATCTAAGTAAATATATATATACATAATGCACAATACCAGTGTTCTTTGTATAGTGTATTATAGTGTATGACACACACATATCATATCCTTAAAGGGAATTATATTCATTTATTTATTATTTCTTACGGTCTTTATTTTTGTTTAGCGTCACTATGGTGCAATTTTTAAGTAGAATTCAGGGAAACGTGTTTTATTTTTAAAATAACATTATACATTTTACTTAGATTTTAAATGTTCTAAAGCTTTTTTAAATAATTTTAAATGGTGTAATTAAACATGTCATTTCCTGCCTAAAAGGTATTTAAGGTAGATCATGTGATTTTTTTATGTATTAACTCTGATGAAGCCACAAGAGACTTGTGGCGAAAACGCATGATCTTTTGGAATATTAAACTTGCGTTAAGGTACTTTGTCTGTTTAACAAAGGTTGCTGTGGCATTTTTCGTATTTTCATAGGCTTATAAACGCCCTAGGGCAGATAGCCTAGTATGAACCTATGAACCTATGATTAGTACCATTTTTTTTTAAATTTCGACATTTCATTACTGGTTCACTGTGATGTTATTTTTTTTTTTTTCTTTTCTTTGTGGCTGTGGACCATGAATTAGTATAAATAAGTAAGAGAGTATGGGGGCTAAGTACCCCCCTTAGAGAATGCAGGAGTGTTTTCCCCCTGCAAACAAAAGCTTTTTATGGTATATTTCTTGTGTTGAATGCTTTCTTTTAATTGTGATCCAGTCATTATTGGCCACTAATTTATTTTCCAGTCAAATACACATTTGATATAGAACCATGCATACATACATAGATACATATATACATAACAGCAACAGAAGAATACTAGATCTCCATTGTTTGTTTTATTTTGCCATATTTTTCTTTTTAAACCTCCCTTTTTTAGGATTACAGCTCTGTATATACATTTCTGCAACTGTGACTTTGACACTCTTACATTAATGATTGAGTTACTCTTTTTTTGTTCTCTTGTAATCTAAAGTTTACCTTACGCACTATTTCCTTTACATGTTTACATTTCTGAATAATAATAATATATAGATGTCAATGTAAATTGCTTTTGGTTAAGTCCACATGCAAATTTATACAAATAATGATTTTATAATCTGGAAATATTACAGGGATCCATAGATATAATATCCATATCACTCACCAGTGAAATTCTTCCCCCTTGATATAAGCATATAATCATGGACAGACTCCTCCACCAATATGATTTTACTGCATATACGGTTCCACATTCTCTCTCATGTGGCAAGTACCATATTTCTTTCTAAATAAGACCTAACCAGGGAGTAAGTCCTAGCATGGTTTTTCCAGGGTGTTCATAATATAAGCCCTACACCAAAAATAAGCTCCAGTTCTGATTCTTACTGTAACCTAATCATCACTCACACTTGACGGTTGAGATCCTTGGCCCATAAACCCACGCAGGTGTACTTTGATCGGTCAAAGTACAGACAACGTGCGAGAAGTGTGCACGCATGGTAACGAGCAGCTGTGGCAGTGTCTTCCCTTCATAACCGGTGCCATTTTGTGTTGCCACTCCATTAGCGTAAGTCTTCAATTACCACCCCCAGACAAGATGAGTGCAAAAAGAAAGAGCTATTCCGTCGAGTACAAGAAAGGAATCGTGGAGGACTCCCGTGGAAAGAACCTTACGGCTTTCTGTAAAGAGAAGAAGTTAGATCTCCGAATGGCAAGCAGTGTACGTTAACCTCAGTCAACAGGCTGACGAGGGAAACAGTAAGAAGTGTAAGTGTGGATCAGGTTGGCAACCATTATATCCTGATGTTGAAGACATCATCTGTGAGTGGATTGCTAACAGGAGAGGAAAGGCTTTGGTTGTGTGCAGGGCTGATATTCAAGCATTTGTCCTTGCAATAGCACCACAGTTTTAAATATCCACAGAAGAATTCAAAGCATCACAACACTGGCTGGATGGCTTCCTTCAGTGATATGAACTGTCTCTAAGATGATCAACAACACTGTTCAAGCTGGAAGATACTGAAGTTATTAAACGTGCAGTTGTGTTCAAGTCCTTTGTTGATGGCATTGACTTTTCTAAATACCAACTCTCAAACATGATTGCTATTGATGAAACTGTAGTGTTTATGGGCCAAAGATCTCAAACAACAATTGATCAGAGGGGTGCCTCGTCAATCTACATTCCCGCCACTGGTTAAAAGAGTGTACGTGTTACCTATATTTTGACAATTCGTCTAGATGGAAAGAAAATCCCATATCTAATCGTTAGTAAGGGCAAGAAAGATAAGATTGAACGTGTTTCCGGCATTTACATTTTTGAAACTGAAAAAGCCTGGTGCACACAAGCAGTTATAAGAAAGTGGGTTGATGTAATGCTGCCACTTCTTTTGCGAGGAGGTGAAAGAGGTCTGCTAGTCTGGGATTCAGCCAGCACTCACCGCGCAAAAGAAATGAAGAAATTCCTAGCATGGAGGAGAATAGATCAAATAATGATTCCCGCAGGAATGACTGCCTATCTCCAGAATCTTGATATTGCAATAAAGAAGCCATTCAAGGACCATTTGCGCATGGAACTGAATGACTACATTGAAAATAGAATGCAGACAAATCAGCATGGAAACTTTGTGAAGCCTAGCCTGCAAGAGGTCGTGACTTGGGTGAAAAATTCATGGGATAAAATCACTGACAGCTGTGTTGCCAATGTACTACGAGCAGGCTACTTGGACAAGCAGTGCTCATTTAAGGAGAGATCATTTGCTAGGCATGACAGACTGGGGCCAATGGTGCTACAGGAAATGGAGTCGCAGGAAATTCAGGCCTTGGATACTTATGACAATGTCCCAGAAGATGACATGACTGTATTTGAATAACTGTGAAAGAAAAGGTGCAGATATTCTGGACTTGAAATGTGTGTTGCACTGTTTATGTAGAATTCACACAGAACTGTCAACCCATTATTAGAACTGTTCTCCAGTAATAGAAAAGTACAAAATAAATGTCAATTTGTGTACATGAATAAATGTCGATTTTTGTACATGAAGAAATGTCGATTTGTGTTCATTAATTAATGTCAATTTTTGTACATGAATAAATTAATAAAGGTACATTGTTGTATGGTGCGGGTAAATAAGGCATCCCCTGATAGTAAGGCCTAATGCACATTTCACTGGGATAAAGAATATAAGACCCAGTCTTATTTTCGGGGAAATACGGTATATAATACCTCTTGAAGTTCTGGTTATATTCCTCTGAGGTCATTTCTCCAGTACTTTTTTATTCGGCTCTCTGTACATTTTGCATTCCATACCACATCATCTGTTTTTTCTCTGTCTAGTTCCACCTTAAGTATCACCCCTCCAGTATGCATATCTTTCATACCCCTCAAGTTTAGTTGACAAGCACAGAATCTACTGATCTTCAAGATGCCTGACTGTTGTAACCTTGCACTGATATTTTCGACTTCCCATGTACATGTCAAGATTACTTTTTCAAATATATTACATATTGTAGAACTTATAAAACCATTACATAAAACATTAGGAGTCGTGTTGTTAATTCCATATTGAACATATTCAGTCACTGTATTGCACTGTAGAGTACTACATCTATTTACTACATACAGCTGATCCTCAGTAAATACACCATTGCCCCCCCACAACTGCTTACATATTTGCACAATAAAGAACTTGCACCAACTTGATATGTTTAATAATCATGCCAAATAGCTTGTTAAGCATTCTGATGACATAGTATTCTCTTTTGATTGACTTTTCAATGTATAAAAGGAAAACATGCTTGAAAAAATGTAGCTGTTTATCTTTCTACTTTTACCAGAGATACTGCTCCCACAAAAGTGCATTTTTAATAAATATTTGCCTTAGGGCATTTCTATTCTCCTCTTTAGAGGTGCATAAAGGATGGGTTATGAATTGATTGCAAGGATATAGACCATCTTTTTAACAATTCTGTTTCATTAACTCTGATCTGTATTGTGTTACTGTTCTTTTTTTGTTTGTTTGTTTACTATAATTTGAGTTAGCTGGGTCTGTAATTCTATATGTTATATTTTCAACACTTTAAACACACACAGCTCATTAACACTAACAAAACAATTCTTATCCATAGAAAGCAATGCCTGTCCAATGTTTTGTTTAATGGGCTGTACTTAATACCCAGAAACCTATAATAGTCTTATCTGGCAGGGGTATCCGTGTTGTCCAATGAACCACATCAGTTACCTGGTCCCACACTGCTGTTTGTACTGGGACAGTCCCATCCCACACCATATACTTACAATTTACTTCGTCAGCATTACACTGCTGGTAGGTAGGACAGGCCAAGCATTTTCTGTTAAACATCCTTAAAGGAAAATATTGCCATCTATGAATACATTCAAACATTGTGAATTGAGGAATGAATGGTATATTTTTATGGTAATGGTATCCTGTCAATTTCTCCCATGTGTTTTGTTCTACTGTATAGGCTAGCATTATGTCCCATTTCACATATTTTGTTGTCATAGAGCTATTTAGTACTCTAAGTTTATCCTGATAGAACCGTTTAAATTTCAGTCCTCCTCATACCTCTCAACCTCTTTGAGCAAATAATCTGGACAAAGCCTAAAATGATGGGGGACAGATTTTAAATATTGCTCTTACAAACTTAGAAAGTTGATAGAATAATAGGTTTTGCATTAGCATGAATTTTCTGAAGAATGTGGAGTCTTAAACTCAAATGCTTGTCATTATTTAATGACTTCAGTCCTCAGCTTTTTGCCAGAAAAGTACAGATTTTAGGAGGAACACACCAAAAATATGAGGCAAAAATCTGGACATTTGAGAGGTATGGACTCTTCCTTGATACTGTCCACCAATATAGTCATGGCCTTGAGATGTCATATCAGTTCATTTTCTGTTTTCTGTTACTTTATTTTACTTGAAGATATCCCTAAACTGCAGATATTGACACCTTTAATTCTATACTGCATTGTATCATTCCTTTGGGAACAGAAGTTCACTACAATATTTCTGTTGACATCCATCCCACACATCCATCTTGAACTGCCTGCTCTCCTCCAGGTGTACCAAAAAATCAGATTTTGACTAGTTTTGATTTTTGGGGTTTGTTTCATACCTTATCCTCTATCCACCTTTGTCATCCTCCTTGAGCCCATATTTTCATGTAGGGTGACTTAATTTTTTTACTTCTATTGTTCTTTAAGACTTTCACGTCTTACCCCTAAATTGTTCTTTGGTAGAACCTTGCATGAATATTTTGCTATTTAGCTGCTGCTTTGTGGTAAAATTGAAAATTTAGCAGGCTTACTCCTCTGTTTTGAAATGGCACTGTGAGCTTTTTCTGTTGAATTCTGTGATACGCACCATCTCAGATAAAATTTGAGGCAAACTTGGAACCTGTTTAAATATGCAGATCTAAGCAAATGAGGCAGATATCTGCAGAGGAATATCATCTTTGGAAACATAACTATTTTATTAATTTGAACTTGAGTGAGAAAAAGGAATTTATGCATTTTATTTTCCCTTTTCTTATTTTTTATCTGCTTGTACAGAGGGTTGGCATTCATATCCAGTATATTTTTGGGATCCTCTATCATTATAATGCCAAAATACCTGCAATTCCTTACCATATAATTTTTTCTAACCCCCCTTTTTCCCCCCAGTATATTCTTGGCCTACGTTGACAGGGAGATATCTGTGTTTTTTACCTTTTAACTGTTAAACCTGAGATCCTGCTTAGCTGTTTTAGAACATCCAACACTACTGAAATATTCTGCTCTGGGTTAGTTATCCATAAAACACATTCATCTGCCAACCACATGGATAGTAATGGATTAAAATAAGTTAGTCAAATTTCTAAGGGTGTTAGTCTCAGGTCTTGGTATTGTATAACGTACAGTGTGGTTAGTACAATCAGTAGCAGGGTAAATGGGCATCCCTTTCTCATGCTCCTTGTCAGATTAATAGTGTCCAATAAATTTCCATTTATGGTTATTGTTTTTGGATTAATGTACAATAATTGGCATTGTACAATAAATTTCTGAGGAAATTACATCACTGGAAAACAAATAAATATGAAAAATAACGAAACACAGAAGCGCTCCAACAATTTATTAAAATGAACTTAGGACAAGAAAAGTGTTCAGGTTATCCCCTTCTTCAGTGCTAATAACAATCCTTTAAAATACATCTAATTATATTAAAATGACACAAATCACATGACACAGCCAACCAATAGAAATTAAAATGACAGACCAAATTAACAATTAAAAGAAACAGTGCAAAGACATTTGTTTTCCACATAAATAGGTTTCCCTCTCAAAGATGCTCTCGGTTTCATATCTGCTTTTTCTGGTAGCATTGGTGTTACAGGCCTTAAAAGTTTGGGAAAAAAATTAATTACTGACACCTGTATTTAAATATGACACTGAGGTGCCAGTCAATCCCTGAGATGAGGCAACTATGCTATGATTGTAGTTACTGTAAAGATGTTATTACATGCATTTCATTTGTATATCCAGTAACACAGACAATCTATGAATTTAACTGTTACTCTACTTGTAATACACCACAAGTTGTTTATTTAGCTACATGCATGCAATGTCAATCTTATTATGTTGGTAAGTGCAGTCGTAAGTTGAAAGAACATATTAAAGAACGTACATCAGATATAAGAATGGGTATTTTAACAAATGCATTAACAAGCATATTGTGAGAAACAGTTTTAATCATCATTTTAAATTTAGGGTAATTAATGTGGTTTACAAAAGCATTAGGGGGGTGACATACATAACATCTTGGAAAATATTGAATATTCTTTGATTTTGAGACTCAAAGCTGACAGACCCCCGGGATTAAATAATACAGTCAGTTTGAAACATGTTTTACGTTGAAAACAAATATATTTGCACTAAGTTTCTTTTAATTGTTAATTTGGTCTGTAGTTTTAATTTCTATTGCTTGACTGTGTCATGTGATTTGTGTCATTTTAATATAAATTAGATGTATTTTAAAGGATTGTTATTAGCACTGAAGAAGAAGATAACCTGAAAGCTTTGTTTGTCCTAAGTATATTTTAATAAATTATTGGAGCACTTTTGTGTTTCATTATTTTTTTAAATTTAATGGTTGTCAACACATTCCAAATGAAGTACTACTTTATGGAATCAAAACCCTTCTTAAAGTTGATTAAAACTGCCTTAGTGTTTAACTTATTCAAGGTATACATCATTTGCAAGGACAACCAGATTCATACCAGGTCAGTACTCCCAGCTCTGTATTTATTGAAACACTGTTGTAGCTATAAAATCAATTACATGAACAGATGAATAATTCTATTTCTTAAGATTTTTACATAAATTTCGATATCTAGTTGTAGTAACTATAATTACTTGGTATTGTTTTATCCTTATGTGGTTTTGGACATATTAAGAACTTTAGCAACATTTGTATGAACCATAAACTTACCTTTAACTTTGCTGAGATACTGCATGACCACAATAATTTATTAATAAACAGTGTAAGCACTTTCATTCACAAATTTACAAAATGCACTAATTCAGACACCAAACTCCTTCCAAGACAAACATTTAAATAAAACTACATTCCGCCAATTGTGTGAATTTTAAAAAAAAGCTTAGATTTTTTTATTTTTGAGAAGGTTGCAATATCAGAGAGGGGGGTAATTGGGCAGCTTTATTGGAAGCCCATGAACTGTATTGGCAGTTGCATCTGGATGCAACTAGTGTTACTGGGTCTTAATGATAAGATATCAATTTCTAGTCTATTGATCCTTAGGAATATGAAACTGTAAGTTTAACCATTTAAGTTCTCTTTAATTGAAATATTTATTTATTTATTTATTAATATATTTTTAATGTTACTAATTATTAAGCAAGTGATTTTTATTTCAACATTGTGTTATTAATGTATTTTGTCATTAAGTGGTGCTGTTATAGTTTATTTAAATGCTTGTCTTGGAAGAGTTTTGGTGGCTGAAGAATTTCACTTAGTAAGTTTGTCGACATGGTTTATTATGAAATTCTTGTGGTCATGCAGTATCTTAAGAGCTTTGTTCTTCTTTATTTTTTATTTTATGAAGCTGTGTGTTTTCGTTTTCTATATAGAGCTGTAGTAATGGATGTACTATAAAACTCAGTAATCAACTCATCCAGGCCTATAGTTTTAAAGGGGTTAACCCATCTATTGTTATTACCTCATCTTGTGACATTTCCCTCTTTAAATGTTATATGCTGCTTTCCATCATTTCTGCATGATCTCAGTTTTTTGAATAAATCTTGTTTGGTTCCCTACAATTTACATACTGATGTCCACAATCACATTCAAAGATTTTTATTAATTCAGTTTGTATCTATCCCTGTCCTTCATTGCCAATATAGTAATTTCTTTCTCTTTCTTTCTCATAGTTTGTAAGCTATAACATTTTGGAATACTATCCCTTTTGCTCAGCAAAAAATGTCTATACATCTTCCATTTCTTGTCTATAATTAGATAATGTGGATTCTATGACAGTCTCTTCCTCATTTATTGATGTGTATTTAATTTTTCCTTACATTTTTGAATCTTACGTGAATTTTCCATTTGTATTATCTTATCGTCTGATTTTTTTATTTTATTCTGTATCTATTCCCTTTTTTGCCTTATTAGTTCCAGAGCCAATTTCCTGACATTTACCTTAAAAAGCCCCAATTTAAGTAATTTTGGTTGCAGTTCTCCAATATGCTTTTAGCCTTTCCCTTAACCTTCCAGTAGCCTGCATTGAGTTTAATACTAAGGATCCAATCTCCACAAAGTATGTTGGATTGTTATAGCTGCATCCATTAATATATCACATGCCTGATATTTGTAAGAACAGTAGTATACACTTGACATATATCTGTTCTATTAACTTTTCCTTTTTTATGAGATATATAGGTATGCAATGTTCTTCATCTGTCTGCAAGTTCCAGATCCTCCATTTTGGAGCTCTTAGTAGCTCTTATTCTATTAATATATGCAACCAAAATTAATGAAAACCACAAAACAGGCTACAGATCAAAACATATTAATCCAAGAAAATTTAATGTGCACCTTCAGGAAATAGCACCAAACAGTAACACTGATTATAAAACAGCAGCAAACAGTAGAACTCTAGTGCCTTGGCTGTACTACTTTCAAAGGAGTAAAGAAACAGCTATATATAATAAAAACAATCAAATTATTAAGCAAGTAAAACATATCAATTAATGAAATCAAATTAAATACCTCCAGTTACATTCAGCATTAAAACCTGAGGGGGTTAATGTGCCATACTTAAAAATATAGACTCTTTGTACTTTAAAAAAACATGTTCAAGAATATTATTATTGTTACTATTATTATATTACTGTTATTACCCACTCCTGACTTATCTAACGTACCTCCTGTAGCCAGCATTGCTGATTGTTTCTTTTCTAGCTGCTTCATTACCTGTCTCTACCCGCTCCGTTCGCCCTGCTGGCTCACGCCGCTCCCCTACCCTACCGCCAATTCCCACCCACCCCCAGGGGTTCTACTCTTATACTACTTAGCCACACCCCTTCCCACCAATCTCAGGGAACTTAACCATTGGCCATCAAACTCCTATTCCAGCCTTCTCTAACCACTCCCTATCTCTCCAACTACACCCTCCACCTCTCTCCATCCACACCTAGTATACTTCCATAACTACAAGACACCCAACAACTAATCCATCCAAATGTATAAACTACCCACCCCAGCACATTTACAGCTGTTACTTATACTTATATTTCTACCACCTTTAACTTTTGCCTACTTACTCACCTCCTATGAACACCCATTATGTCCACACCTTCACTACCCTAATAAGCTAACCAATTCTCCTTCTCTACCTATCCTCTATAACCATGTTAACATAATATCTACACCCAGATATCTACTGGCAAAATATCATAGAATACTCCACATTAGATATAGCACTCTCAATCCCAGAAGATCTCTACACCTATACAGCAGATTCCCAAATCCAAGCTTTCTAATACAACTCCTCTCATTAGAAGATGGAGACATTCACTCAAACCCAGGCCCAACAATAGCTCCTACCACACAACTCCATAACCCCAATCAAGCCAATATTCATTCCCTTACTAAACCACCTAACTCGCTCCTTACAGCTCATCTCAATATAGGGAGCATTAATAACAAAGTTGCTCAACTCCATGCTCTCTTGGAAGTCTACTCCTTTGACATTCTTTGTTTAACAGAAACCTTGTTAAAACCTGTAACTAAAGACAATGAAATCATCCCACCCGGATATAATATCCTGAGACTTGACCGTGCAGCCAAGAAGGGTGGGGGGATAGCTATTCTATTTAAATCAGGGTTACAGATAACCACATATGACTATAAACCACCTCAAGATTCCAATGCAGAAATTCTTATTTCCAAACTTCAACTCAGCACTGCCAAATCCATCTATATTATTTGTATCTATCTACCACCTGGTAATAACAATTCCACCATAGAAGATATCCTTTGCTGGCTATCTCAACACTTGCCCCAAGAAACCATAATCCTAGGTGATATTAACAATGATTGGAATTGCTATAGCAGCAGCCACCCTACCACCCGCATTAATATATTTATTTTTTCTCAAACCATTACCTAACAAGAAAGAAAGTACTTTAGATTGGATTCTCATAAATAACCATCCCCAGATTTATCAATGTGGAACTCTCCATGATGACATAAGTGACCACTCACTTACCTACATCATCAGGCATAAGACTGATGCTTCCATTCCAACCACTTTCAGGAAAATTAGATCCAAGAAGAACATTAACCCTGATCTCTTCTAAAGTGAACTAAGAGAATGTGACTGGTCTCTCTTAAAATACCTCCCATTGGAAGAAGCTGTTAAATACTTTAATTCTAAATTCCTAGCCATTCTAGACCACCATGCACCAACCCGTTCTATTAGAATTAAGACTAAATCTGCCCCATGGCTTTCAAAAGAAACCAAACAGAAAATCCAGCTCAGAAATAAATACTGCGCCAAATGGCAAATGACTAAAAATCCTGTAGCCCAACAAAACTTCAGACAGCTGAGAAATGACACTAAGAAAGCTATGCTGCATGACTGACACCATTCAAACACTAGCCAGTCAGCTATCTCCTAATAACTTAACTATACCTTCCTCTAACACAACCCCACCCCCTCCATTTCTCTTCCAACCAGTCCCTACAACCCATATTCTTACCCTTATCTAAAACTGAAGCCAGGCTCTCCTTCAGCAGACCAACTACCTGCTGAATATCTACAGGAATCAGCCAAATCCATCGCCTGTCCCATTTCCATTCTCATCAATAGAACCATCAGTGAAGGACACATCCCTAGCATCTGGAAAGTCTCCCATATTATCCCCCTTCATAAAGGCGGAAACTCCACTGAATTCTCCAACTACCGTCACATAGCCATACTTTCTCCTTTGGCAAAGATCATGGAGAAATGCATCCATAGGCAATTGCTAGACCACCTAATCCAAACTAACTTTCTTTCTAGCTGTCAACATGGTTTCAGACCTTCCCATAGCACTACTACTGCCCTCCTTTCTTTTACTGACTGTGTTAACAAAAAATGTAACTACAATATGCTTTCCTCTTCACTATTTATTGATCTGTCCAAGGCATTCAATATGGTAAATCACCAAAAACTTATAAATAGCCTCAAATCCCTGTCACTAGATGCACTCACTATAAAATGGTTCCAGTCCTACTTAGATAACAGACAACTTGCGGTGCTTTGGCACAACATTCTATCTACCCACCTGCCCATTAACCTTGGTGTCCCTCAAGGGTCCATATTAGGACCCCTCCTTTTCTCCATATTTATCAATTACCTTCATCTAGCAATCCCCCAAGTTACATGCATACAATATGCAGATGATTCCACACTTATATGCTCAGCCACATCCACTTCTGAACTTCACTCCCTTACTCAAAAAGTATTTAACACAGTAGCACAATGGTTTACACAGCGTTGTCTTCTCTTGAACCCCCAAAAAACTAAACTCCCCCTTTTTAATCCTACTCATAAGTCCTCTCCAATAGATTTCTCAGTTATATCCACTAATGGTACTCTTATATCGCCAGACCCAACTACCAAACTACTTGGTATGACCATTAACAACAACCTTAACTTTGACATCCATATCAACAATACTATAAAAACTGTCAACAAAAAACTAGGCTCTCTCTACAGGATTAAACCCTTCCTTTCACCTACAGCCAGAACAACTATTGCTCACACTCATCTAATCTCTACACTCCTCTATGCCTTACCCATTTATACTAATATGTCTAAGCATAACCTAAACAAATTGGAAATTTCCTACAATAACATTGCCAGATTTGCTACTGGCAACCCATTTAGAACCCACCATTGCATTAATCTAAAGCAGCTAGGATGGCTTGAACTACAGAACCTGCTTAAATTCCACCAACTAACCATTGCCCATAAGACTCTTTACCAACCTTCCAATACTCCTATACTATCTACCTTCATCACCCCCTATAATAATCTTAAGTCCTTACGTTCATCACATAAACTTCTTGTAAACACCTCTAAATCTAATAACAGGGCTGAGGATTCTCTCTTCTCTAATACTGTTGGAAAATTCTGGAATCTCCTTCCCAGTGACCTTTCCTCACTTTCCTCTATATCACTCTTCAAAAACAGACTGAAACTTTTCCTCAGAACACACTGATTATGCCCCTGTACTAAACCTGACTAGTTATCTGTCTCTTCAAACTAGGCTCTGCCTACCCTATACTTCTCATTAACTAGTTCTACTTTCTTTATTAACTACAATTACCGTTTTCCTCTACATTACATTATTTCCATCCTCTGTGGATATTTATTATTGGGAGAACTCTTTATTAATATACTTTTACAATAAGCTGCCTTCTTTTTATATTATGTACTGTACCTGTATGTTGTATTGTACCTGCATTTTGCACTGTTATGAATTCTGCCCTCTCTGAAAATTATGTGTTAACCTGTAATATGCATTGTATATATAACTGATGTTATTTATTTGTTGTTTTTTTTTATTTTCTTGGAGCTCATCTCCCTGGGCCTCTACTGAAAATGGACATATAACCAGTTAGACTAGCCCGGTCAACAAATGTAAAATAAAATAAATAAATAAATAAATAGTGCCCTGTAGGCCAGATGGATCTCTACCATGATGTAATTTAAAGTGTAATGCAATAGGAGCCTCAGACTTAAACTTTTTTAATTTCCCTCACATGCTCTTGTAACCTGAGTTTAAATGCTCTCTTACTTTCAACCACATGGAACAGGTTGCAAGGACTTTTAAAAGCATATATAACACTTTCTGTATTCACATATATATTCCATTAGACTCAAAAATACCCCATTAATCTTAGAAAAAAGATTTCAATAAACAAACTAGAACATCCACCACAAAGGAAAGTGCCAAAATAAGAGGGATTCATACATATGCAACTATTAGGTAACTGAAAATTGCTATGCACTAACATATCCTTAAGGCTTCTGCCCAGTTTATACGAGATAAAAGGAAATTTACATAAAATATTAGAATATTCATGAAGTTGTAACAGTAAACCCTAATAATATTTGTCAAGTTATCACTAAACACAGTATAGGTCGACACAAATTACATTTTCTTTATATCATAATTATTCCACATAAGGGCATATTCTCCCTATTCCTCAAACAACATGGGACAAAGTTCCTTATTTTGTTAAACATCTACTTCTCCCCTTACTCTGTGAAGAGCTTTCTCCACTACAGTCTTATGATATCCTCTATATAGAAACATATTAACAGTGGATGTAATTTACTTCAAAAAGTCAAGCTCATTATTAAACAACCTCCTCGATCACAAAAATTCACCATAATGTAAAGAAAATAACAGATATGGAGTGTGGCAGCTAGTACCAGGTAGGCCCTAATCACCATCTCAAACTTTCTATATACAGAGGATAAAACTTCCTCATCATCACAGCCATTCAGCTTTATATCTAAATATACAATGGTCTGGCCCCACTGTAAACCGTCAAAAGATAGGTCAAACCTATTCATTTGTAAATCCTCCAAAAAATTTAAAATCTGATCACAACCACCACAACAAACAAAAATTAAATCATCAATATAATGAAAATAATGCATAACAAACTTGTTAACAAAATTCATGTTTTTATACATACACACACACACACACACACACATATATATATATATATATATATATATATATATATATATATATATATACTCAATTTCAAATAATCCCATTAATAAACTGGCATACATGGGGGCAAAGGGTGTCCCCATGACTGTACCCTGTAACTGATGATGCATTACATTCTTAAACTTAAAAAAAATATTATCTAACAAAACTGTACTAACTTAATAACATAACTCAAAAGGGGACTATCTCCCCCAAAATAATGAATGGCTGCGACACCATGTACATGCTTGATATTCATATACAAACTCTTTACATCCAAAGTTAACAATACATATTAGTCGTCCATCTTAAACCCTTTAATTAAGAAAGAAAGTCTGATATAGCCCTAATGTAGGAAGGAAGTTTGATAACAAAAGGATACAAAAAAATCATTAAGTAATAAGCCAATATTATGCAAAAAGGACTTGCAAGGTGATACTATAGCATGTCCAGGGCTGTTAATAAGGTTTTTATGTATTATTGGGAGGCAGCAAAACATAGCCATGCTACATACCTCAATACCAAATCTCTTTTCTGTATCTTCCATAGTAAAATAGCCCAATCTATAACCCTTATGTATCAACTTTTTGAAGATTCAAAATATACTTCCTTATTAACTTTTTCATACATAGTCTTATCATTTCGATGTTCTAAACACCTTTGCAAGTACTGCCCATGTCAGCAGGTTTAAAAATGAATTCCTTATGCATACACAAATGTTTTAAAGCCTGACTTTCATTTTTAGCCAAATTATGTTGCACTAAATGTTTGTAATTTATAATTTCCCTATATGCTTTTTCCATGACAAAACTAAGCATTGGTGAAAAATGTTGCACTCCATTAGTAAATTGTAGCAAAGAAGAACTACACTATTTTACATTAGTAGTATTAAAAAACAGTAAGCATTCACTCCAGATTCACCCCCCCCGCCTCAGACAAATATGAATAAAAACTCTCCCCCATACTTTCATCACATAAAGATTCAGAATTACTATAAGCATCAATATTATTAACCATATCATATTTTTTAAATGCATTAAATGCAATTTACATACCAAACAGGTATGTAATCTGGGTAAAACCATTGGTACAAACTTAAGTCCTAAATTTAAGACTGCTAATTGTTCACTACTAAGTACAAAACCTAAGTATGAAACCAGATAAATTAACAGCTAAATGAGTTAAAATGTCCCCTTGAGTAGATAAATATCCTTCCAAACAATTACTGTCATTTGCTTTTCTTGTACTTGTGCTGAAACACACCCTGAATCGTTATATCCATTGCTGCCTCTGCCTCTCTTCCTATCATTAAAAAACACTTGCTTACCATTGCTCTGTCTTCTCCCAGATTTCTGCTGATGTAATTCAGCTTTCTGCTCTGGAGGGAGAGGGGGAAAGGCAGGCATTTAATCTATTCTCTGGGAGTCTATCCATTCCTGTATCTATCACTGCATAGAGACAGCCTCATCAAGATGCTGCCACCTTCTTTTATGTAGCATTGAGGTGTGTTTTGGAACTCCTGCAATGCTGAGGAATATCCTCACTGGGACCATAATAGTTTCCTATTAGTAGTTTTTGTCAGGATTGTTTTTGAAGTGAGTGAATGAAAGATTACTTTTGAATGCAAGGGTGAATGTTTCCTCCAGTCTTGTAAGGCACTGTATATATTATATATTATATTATAGCTTCCTACATATTTTATCCTATTATTGATACTTACTTTTACCATTACATTTTCTGATACGATGTTAGTTCCCACAATAGTTTGCTTCAAGCACAAACTTTCAATGAGACTTTGCCTTCAAGAGCAGGCTTAACCCATGAGTCACCTGTAAGAAACTGAACATAGCAGCTTCTTAAGATATTCTTAATTCATATTTCCTGGCAATTGGTATTTTTAAATAATCATTGCTTTTCACATTCTTTTAAGTCTTTTACTTAAAGTATGCAAAATAAAGCACTGTATTCAATAACTCACAGGATTAGTGCGGTATAAAATGGTGCACTGATTAGACATGCCTTTTAGAATTAGGCTACAGAATGTGCTTTTCAGACTTCATCAGCTACACATTGGTCAACGTTTAACTATCTTCTATTATCCTACATCTTTAATGATGGCATCATTTTGCACCATTTATATTGCAATCATAAATTCGGTCCTTTTGCAAAGTGCCTTGATGCTACATTTACTGACAATAAAGGTGATGGCATAACTGTACTACCAGGTGTACAATTTTTGTAGAGCATCTTGGAGAACTCTGGCACCTTTTACAGAAATAATTGCATTACCCAGTTTACAGCAATCAGCATAGTTGGTTATCCATGTACAATTTTCAGTTTTACATCTGAGAAAAATAAATCATAAAATAAGCAACCGTAGTACAGAACCCTGCGTAATACCACTATGAACCCTGTTGGTATAAACAGATAACTTTCTTCCTTATATTTTTGTCTTCTTTGGCTTAACTGCTATTTCCTCCATTACATTTTATATAGATTGGTAGTCAATTTCTTAATTTGTCATGTTGCTGTCTTTTGGCTTTTCCCAGTTAGGGGTCGCCACAGCGGAACTCCGGTCCGCTAATGACTGGCAGTAGATTTTCACGAACGCCGAGGTGCCAGCTCGACATTCAACCTTCAACGAAGGCACGCTCATTTATGCACATCTTTTGAACGGCCACCCAACCACGGGGAGGACATGCAGACTCCATAGAGAATGCACTCCCGCACTCCAGCCGAGAATCGAACGGGAGAACCTCTTGCTGTGAGGCAACAACACTACCGATGCACCACTGTGGATGTCATAAAATTCAAAAAGCAAGATCACCTCAAAACAGATCTATAAAGTTCCACATCTAACAGAAATAGGTCTTTTTTTGTCATTCTTGATAAAATCCATGACAATGTCCTTGATTTTATTTTAAGTACTAGTCAGCCTGATGGGACCACACATTTGGATTTGATAAACCCCCACCCCACACTTTGCGAATAGGTAACACTACAGTCTGTCACTATGGGTTGGTCAGAAATGGGTCCACGTGCTATCATTCTATTTTGTTTGACTAATAGATATTAAACTTGTCATGATTCTCTGTAGGGAACCATAATATATGTGGTCTGCTACAATGGGACTTGATTTATTTTATTTGTGGGAGCATTAAAATCATGTCTACAATTGTAGATGTGATGCC